>NC_056725.1:1485553415-1485555915 GCF_019279795.1 Protopterus annectens | reverse complement strand
GCAAACTATAGACCAAGGCTACAGGTTTCATTTCCACACTTTACCAGGAAAAAGAGGAATGCCAAACCTGCCACCAAATCAAAAGTCAGAAGCCCTAAAACAAATAGCTCAATTAACAAAGATGAGAGCTGTGGAAAGGGTACCACCTACAGAACAGGGCAAGGGATTTTACTCCAGACTCTTCCTAGTACCAAGAAAAGAGAACAGTTGGAGACCTATTCTCGACCTGTCCGCTTTAAACACATTCATCATTGTTCCAAAATTCAAAATGCTGACCCTACACCAACTTCTTCCCATGCTGGGCAAGGAGTATTGGCTGGTAACTCTAGATCTCAAGGAGGCATACCTGCACGTCCCCATACGACCAATTTGCAGAAGATACCTCAGATTTCTTGCAGGATCAGAGCATTATCAATTCTCAGCATTGCCCTTTGGCTTATCTACTGCGCCCAGAGTGTTGACGAAATGCCTGGCATCAGTAATCGCTCATTGCAGGCTTCAGGGAATCCAAATTTATCCATACCTGGACTGCCTGATACAAGCGGACAACAAAAGCAAGCTGACACAAGACTTACAAAGAGTCATTTGCTTACTACAAGCCCTGGGATACACCGTCAATTTAAAAAAGTCAAAACTGATACCATCCCAGACAGTAACATTCTTGGGTGCAGAATTGGACACAGTAAAACAGATGGCATTCCTAACTGCAGAAAAACAAGAACAACTTCCTCTGTACTTCTTAACACTAGCAAAGCAGAACAAACTAACAGCAAGGAAAGTACTGCAGGCCTTGGGTTTCATGGCATCCTGCATAATCTTGGTCCCCCATGCCAGACTGCATATGAGAAAGCTACAGTGGTACCTAAAGAATTTATGGTCTCAACACAAGCACAGCTTAGAAACCGAAATACCACTAATTCCATGCCTGAAACAAGAGTTCCTATGGTGGGCTCAGACATGCCAGGCAAACCCAGGATTGTCCTTCCACAACATTCAAGCAAGCCAAACCATCACAACGGACGCCTCAGACCTCGGTTGGGGGGCACACATGCTGGACAAGTGCATTCAAGGCCTATGGACTCCAGATCAACTACACCTGCACATAAATCAAAAGAGATGCTGGCAGTAAAACTAGCAATCCAGAATTTCAGACCATTCCTCAAAGAGGGCCAAGTGATGATAAGGACAGACAACACCACAGTCATGTGGTACATCAACAAACAGGGAGGCACTCATTCATACTCCCTATGCCGAATGACTCTGGACCTGTGGAATATGGCTCTGAGCTACAACATTCAATTACAGGCAATATTTGTACCGGGAAAAGAAAACATCCTAGCAGACATGTTAAGCAGAACTACCTCGGATGCTCACGAATGGATGCTACACCCGGACATCTTCAAGGCCATCACAAAGAAATGGGGAATGCCACAAATAGACCTATTTGCATCCCCACTCAACCACCAGCTCAAGAAATTCTGCACAAGGACATACCACCCTCTTGCTTGGAAGGTGGACTCTCTATCCTTCAATTGGAAAGGCCTGACAGCATATGCATTTCCACCCCTTCCTTTGATGCACATGGTACTACTGAAAATCAAAGAGGAACGGCCAAGGAGAATTCTGATAGCTCCAAATTGGCCAAGACAACATTGGTATCCATTACTGAGGAGCATGTCTCGGGCACGTGGACTCTCCCCCTGATTCCTTTGATGTTGACTCAGAGCAACTACAACATCTTGCATCCAAACCTGAAAACTCTGCAACTCACTGCCTGGAACATTACATAAGAGCATCTAACCCAGATTTATCCCAAAGGGTTAAAGACATTATCCTTGAGGCCCGCAGACCTTCTACTAGAAGGAACTATGCAGGAAAATGGGAAAGGTTTGTCATTTGGAGTATGGAAAGAGGGAAAGATGTGTCAAAGGTAGATATTGCCAACATCCTGGAATATTTGGCAGAGCTCCTACATACTGGCCTGTCCTATTCCTCCATCAAGATACATGCATCAGCTATTTCTGCAGAATACAGCCTCGATCCCGTCTACTCAGGCAGTTCCTCAGAGGAATTAAGAATGTAAAACCTCCTAGGAAACCACCATTACCAGCATGGGACTTGAACTTTTTGCTAGAAAAATTGACACTCCCTCCATTCGAAACAGCAGCAACAGCAGATCTTCAACACCTATCCTGGAAAACTGCTTTCCTACTGGCAGTTACTTCAGCAAGAAGGGTTTCGGAACTACAGGCTTTAATGGCAGTACAACCCTTCCTAATCTTCCATCAAGATAGAGTGTCCATGAGAACTAATCCTACATTTATGCCTAAGGTGGTATCCAGACTGTCTCTAAACCAGGCAATCCACCTACCTACCTTCTTTCCCAATCCACAGAACAAAGGGGAAAGATTGCTGCATACCTTGGATGTACATAGACAGTTGCGCTACTACCTGGACAGAACCAAGGGCAATAGAAAAACTGACCCAGCTCCTAGTAGCC
>NC_056725.1:1485510915-1485548415 GCF_019279795.1 Protopterus annectens | reverse complement strand
TTGGGTGGGGGGTTGCAGCACTGTCTCATATTTGTGATTTACCAGGTCTAGGCTATATGTTCCCCTTGGAGTACAGACTAGCTGCTCCACTGCATTTGAATTTACAAAGTCAAGAAATCTTTGGGCCTGCATGTTAGTGGTCATGTATGTCCCCCAATTAATGGAGAGGTAGTTAAAATCACCCATGAGTATGGTATTGGTTGGATGGTGAATGTTTCTAGTAACTTCAAGTATGATGTATGCGTTTCCTGGTTCATAGTGAGGGACCTGTAGCTAGCAAGAATATTGTATGGATGTTTTCCCTTGCTTAGTTGGACATGGAGTAGATTAAGCATGTCATATTGTTTGACCAGCTGCATTCTCCAGGGTGAGTAGAGCTTCCAGGGAGTGCAGCTTCTTGTTGAGACTCCTAGCATTGAGCAGTAACTTGTCTTCTGGTGCTGTGAAGTTGGTGTTTTTGTTGCCATTGAAAGCAGAGATGACCATTTTGGATATAATTTCAGGTGAGGTTATGCAGCAGGGATGAAGAGTGGATAGGGTCCTCCTTGTGGCTTAAGATTTTCTCCAAATCTGTTTGCCGGTTTATTTGCACTGTCTGTTGGATGCATTCTTATACTGATAACATTTTGTTCTAGCATGCAGCGTTCTTGTTCCTGCATATTTTGCATGTGGCTGTAGAAGGACTTGCTAACTATTGTCACCTGTTGTAATGGCAAGTTTTACCTTGAATGAAGGTTTGCTTCTTCTGGCTGTTTGAGGTATTTTTGAATGTAGTTGACTTTAGCCTTGTGGTATTAGATTGGGTAAAGTTTGAAGGCTTTGTTCCTGTCTTCTTTTTCTTTAATAGTTAATTTTATAGTGCTATCACTTAGGCTTATTGAAGAATGTTTCCAGTATAGTTATATCTCATTGGGATGAATTTGTCAAGTGCTGGTATTTAACGTATTGTAGAAGCCTTTGCACAGTTCAACAGTGGGGTGCAAGAGAGGCATATACACTATTGCAGTTGATTGATACAAGGTAATTCATGGAGGCTTAGTTGCAGATTGAAAAACGTTAAAAATCGTTTAATTTTTTTATTAAGTTTAGTCTGGTGTACAATAGGAATGTCACAGTGTTGTAGTCAATGCGAAAAAAAAGGTGGGCAATGTTTAGCTTAGGACATTTGGCAAAGATGTTTGTCAGAATGATATCTGGTTCATAGGAACCCCGTTAAAAGCCTAGCCCAAATTACCAGTTACCCCAAAGCACTATCTGTGTATTGCTGAAGGGCACACAGTTGGCAAATGATGGAAAGATTCAAACCCTGAACCTTAACACAGGAAGCAGCTCATGTATAAGTCAGAATGTTATTCCTATGCGCTAACTGCAGACAGTACTCTGTTGGATTTTTACCATCTGTTCATGATTTTTAATGTTTATAAAATCTAGTGATTATTAGCTCTGCCAAATCTTTCCCAGTAATTGGATGGACAATTTTAAGTCACCGAGTAGGGAAGGATTTTCCATTACGGAAAGGGTTATAAGTTTTTTTAAGGAAGTGATTATGCTTTTGAAGCAACATTGAGTGGGTACAGCAGCATGTGACAAAGTTGTAGTTTGTGTTGTTGTTACTTGAGTGTGGAGTACTTCAGGCCAACAGTTTGTTTGTAAATCCCCCCTTTTGAAAATGTATTTATGAAAAAGGGAATGCCAACTCATTTCTCACTGAGCTGAACCAAGTAGAAAGAGTTGTAACCAGGCATTTGTGAAATGCAGAACAGGTCTTTAAGCCATGTTTCTATGGTGGCACATAACTGTGCATGTCATCTCCCATCTTTACCTTCATAATTTAGCTTGCAGTATCCAATAATTTTACCATGCCTAAAAGGGCACATGGTGGTGGGGGGTGTTCACTCACTACTCTAACCCATCCCTTGCAAATTAAGACAAGGATCAGTGCATTTCCTCCCTGGTAGAGAGGTACTGAACCCCCCTCGCCATATTTAAAGAAATTGTTGAAGCCAGTAATTTTCTCTAGATGTTTAGGTGCTATCTTCTATAATGGAAAGATCTCACACTGCAGGGGATTTACCAGGTTGGTTAAGGGTAAGCAAAATGTGAGCCATATCCCTCTGCATCACAAGAAGAGAAGAGTATGCAGTAATATTGACTCAATGCACACAATTGCAAAACAGAATCATTGCAAGAATCACATATATGCTTTAACAGCCTTAGGGATATCACTAAATTAACCTCCAGGGAGGCAGGACACTATGACTCTCCTTTTATCTAGCTTTGAGTACAAATTTAGTTCATTTAGTCATAGTCCTCAATTGTAAGGGATTCCCAGAATGTCTGTTTTTAGTTTTAAGGATGAATTTAGCAGCTGAGATATTAACTGTTTTTCTTGAGACTCATACCTGGTGTGCGTGCGTGTGCGTGTGTGTGTGTGTGTGTGCGTGTGTGTGTGCGTGTGTGTGTGCGTGTGTGTGTGTGCGTGTGTGTGTGTGTGTGTGTGTGTGTGTGTGTGTGTGTGTGCGTGTGTGCGTGTGTGCGTGTGTGTGTGTGCGCGTGTCCAATAGTGCTGCAAGACCTGGGAAGGGTGAGTAAGTTAGTACCATTGGCATATGTTCTGCTGGAGGTAGAGGAGTGCTCACTGTCCATTTTATATGTGGAGATCTTTGCTTCCAGTTTAAATAAACTGCATCTCTCATGCCTGGAACTATTGACCCCAATTAAACTGAAGGTTTGGTAAGCATTAAGAAATTTAACTATTGCCTAAGGAGTTTAAATGCAGGAATGCTGAAGGTGGGAAGTTCAGGCGCCTCCTGCATTAACTAATCTAGAAGAGTAGTACGTAGAGTTGGGTTACGAAGGATGGATTGTTAAAAAGCTATGGGAATTTTATTCACCGTATTGATTTGTCAGTCCATGACTGCATTCAAACAGGCAGAAATGTCATTTGGTCTAGATAAATGTGCAAAAGCAACCTTTAAAAAAGGAAAATTGCAGCACCAGGAAAACATCAGTTTTGGACAAGAATGTGATATAAAAGAACTCGAGCAAGAGGGGGTGTATAAGTACTTGGGAACTGATGAAGGATCGGCAATAAAACATGAACAAATGCAAATAAAGCTTAGTAAGGAGTACTTTGGAAGACTTAAATTAATCCTGAAAACAGCATTGACACCTAGGAACAAGATCCACACTGTAAATCAGTTTGCTCTTCCTGTCCTAACTTATAGTTTTGGAGTGATTGGCTGGCCCCAAAAAGTGTTGGATAGAGTGGATATTAAAACAAGAAAGATTCTTCATGCTCTCCAAATGATTTAGAAAAATCAGTGTATACCAAGATTTATATATTCCCCGTTCTGAAGGAGGGATGGGCCTCCTTGAAATTGATTACATATATGGATCTGCAATCGTGGGACTCCACACATCTACTGACCTCACAAGATCCAAATGTGGTGAAAGTTTTGAAACATGAGGAGAATAAATCTAAGATGACATCTCTGATTAATTTAGCAGTAGCATATCGATGACAAGCAGGAATGGAAATCAAACCAGAAGTGGATAAAAACCAGGCAGAAACTGAATGTGCTAAAAAAAACAAAAGAAAGAATATAAGGTGAAGGACCAGGTGAGAAGGCAAGAAATGTGGATAAAACATAAAACTAGTTGCAAGTATAGAAAATGTCTGGAAGAGCCTCCTGTTGATCAAGAACAAATGCAGGAATGGTTAAGGAGAGGTGAATTTACATCAAGAAACAAAAGGTTAATATTGGCAGCCCAAGATAGTGGGCTATGTTTTCTGGAACCAAATTGGAAACAGTCATGCACCTTATTGTTGGTTGCAACTCTCTAATGGCCGAGACTGTATACTGAAAGGCATAATAATGTACGAGATTGATACACTGGAGATTGTGCAAACATTATGGTACCGAAATGGCTGACAAACACTGGAAACATGAGCCACAGAGAATCCTAGAAAATGATATAGTTTACATCACATGGTATCACCCAATACCAACAGTCCAAAAGATAGATGCTAGAAAACCAGATATAGTGGTCCAAGAAAAGAAGAGAAAAGTAGCATTGATTATTGAAATCACCACACTTAGTGACTATAGTGTCTTGCGTACAGAGAGACACAAAGTCTTAAAATACCTCGATCTGCAGGCAGAAATGAGAGCCATGTGGAAGAGAGATACCCATACAGTTCCAATAGTAGTAGGAGCAACTGGTCTTATAAAAAATAATTTACAGTCTTATTTAGATATGTTACCAATTCATGTAACACCATACGAATTGCAGGAGTCATTACTGGGCACATTGCGGGTGCTGCAGAGAGCACTTTTGGCTGACATCAAAGAGTGAAACAATACTAATTTCATGAACTTTAATCGTACTTTGACTTAGGAATGGGGTCCATTCCCCTCATGATAGAAACCCAAAATACTTGGAGAAATTAAAAACGGCAGAAACTTGGACAAAAGATGAGATGCAGGTAGCTTCAGTATAGTCTTATGCCTTAGGTTAATAGTTTGTTGTGATTAGATATAATGCAAGGGGAGAAGCTACATGAGGGGGACACAAAATCAAACAAAAGCTGCTAAGTTGTGTTGTCTGGGGATATTGTCTGCGGCAGTGGTTATGTGGTGTCAATTTCGGGTATCTCAAATGCAATGGAGTATTCAGTAATATACCGTACAATATAACATAATACAGTGGGACATTTGATGTGAATTATAAAGTGGGAGGCTAAATTAATTTAATTAAAGAGATATGCCAATGAAAGGGTAAGGGAAGAAATGCAAAAGTTAAATTAACACAAAGGACAAAAGTCCAAAGCCACTGGACAGAAGAACACAACCGACTGAGTGGGTGGCAAATGTTGCTTTCCTTACAGAACACTGTTATATGGCAGAGGCAGTTCAAGCCACGTTTCAGTATACCTTAAGATTGTTTTATTTTCCTATTGAGTCAAAATACTAGTCACCATCTCCTCCTACAGTTCAAAAGTGATCTACATTCTCTAGTTCCTGTGACAACCAAATGAAGCACAAGTTTTATTTTCTTCTTAACTAAGCATTTTTTAAAAGTCAAGGGGCAGGAGCTTTATAATAAAAATAACATACTATAGTCAAATAAGGAAACAAGGTGATCAGTATAGACCAAGAAAAGTGTTTTTTGATATAGCGATCTATTATGTGGCAGAGGCTGTTTGGGCAGCTTTCATTTTTGCTTCTCCTGTCCAAGTATGGTGTCAAGGAAAATATCTAAATCCTGGATGCAGACGCCTGGGACACGGTAAATATGCCTGTATGGGCCTTTAGAATATCCTAGTGACTGGCATGCATTTGGTTGCCCATTGTTTGGTCTTTAGCAGCGTGGGTCTTTCACTTGTGCCCTTGGTCAACCCAAACTACCGCTGGTAGGGTCACTGTAACACGTAAATCATAACATTTTATTTTATGTCTTATTCATCTCTTCTGCCAGTGACTAAAAAAAGAATGGTATTCGCCCTGTGAGGATCAAACAGTGGTTTTGAGCTAGCTTTTTCTGTAGGTGCATATGAACCTGTATTCGGGAGGTGCATATGAATCTCTGTTCAGTATCAAACGTTCTACATGCTGTTAAGTTCTGTTTGCCATTTTGAGTGTTGGCACAGCTCCCATAGAAATCAGAATAAATGTTTGCTGAATAGTAGCTGTTTTCTGTCAAAATGTATAATTTATTTTTAAAGCAGATAGTTTTTCTGTAGTCAACTCAGTTTGGCTTTTTTCATGTTCCACTGATGATGGTCATTCTGGTAACACATGATTGTGGTAGGCAAATAGCCTCGAGGATATTCATTCCCAGTGTCTTTTATGTGTAGGCCTCGAACATAATTTACAAGATTATGAACATTGTAGCAAATTTAAACAAGCTACAAAATTGCATAGGCAGAAGGGTTGAAACTGTTTTCTGATCTGAAAAATGTCAAAGATCATTAGAAGAGGGGTCAAAGGGTGTGCATGTGTCTGTGTGTATGCATGTTCCAATGGCTATGAAGAAGAAGAAGAGTTTTAAGAAATGTGTTAAATGCTGCAATAACCCCCCCCCCCCCACTTCGGGCATTCAAGTTGTGTAGTGTGCCGGGGAGGGGTGAATCACAAGTCTGCTGATTGTTTCTTCAGTAAGGCTTTTGGTTCTCCATGTTTGGCAGACAGAAGAAATAAACTTGTTATTAAAGGGTTTGCTATCTCTGGCTTCAAAGGCAGTCAAGCCTAGGAATGACAAAGATAAAGACAGAGATGAGGAGAACTGATGCAAGAACAAGGGTAAAGAAGAAGATTCAGAAGCCAAGAAAGTCTGAGGTGACTGCACCCCTAGCTTCTAAAACTCTACAAATGAAGTCAACCGCACTCTTGATAAAATCTCTGGTTTCATCTTTTTTTTACTTTGGAGCTGACACTCGTTCCAGACAGGTGTTCCAAGCACTTCATGACTGAAACATCCTATGAGAGGGAACTTTCTCATTTCAGGCCTCCTTCAACTCCGTATGTTCCTTCAGGAGTGTGTTGGAGCTTAATTGGCATTGCATGATGAGGGCTTTCCTGAAAGCCCAGATTGAGATTAGTGACCTTCCATTTCCTTTCATCTTCAGAGTGGATCAAGCTGGCCCTGTCGTCTCTTATTTTTGCTCCTTTCCCTGTCCATACTTTGGATCCAATGGTTTTGAAACCAGTGCCTCACCCAGAGTCTGTTGCCTTGGTACTGACTGTCCTTTGGTCTCCGTTCCTGGGGCTTCAAATCTGATTCATTTGACAGAGATCCTTGGAGTTTAATGGAACTTGAGACCAGTGTATCAACGTCAACTCCTTGGTACCATTCTCTGGTCCATACCACATGGTCCCCTTCTCTAGGCTGAAGAGATCAGCCTTCAAGGCTGCAGCACCAATCCACTTCTGGGGGCCCTCAGCTTCATTGACTTCAGGGATACCCTCGCTGATGCTGTCTACTTCATTGTTAGGGAGAGTAGTGCTTGCACTTGATGGGGTTCCTTGGATCCAGCAGATGTAGGGTCAGCCTTTAAGGTAATGGGGAGGAGTATAGCTTCTCCTCCAGAACTCTATTACTGGCTTCTTTGATGTCAGGACACTGTCATCTTTGCTCAACCCCTTTATGCAGCCCAGGATCAGAGCCACAGGAATTGCCTTAAAAATATATGCTCAGATGCAGTGAGAGTCCTCTGAGGACTCAGATTTGCACCCTTTTAATGTGGAAGTCCATGCAAGAGGAGGAGCACTGACACCCATACAGAGTTGGTCACTTTGGACACAGAACACAGACTGTGATGATTGAGAGAGAGGGCTCCCCTCAAACTCCTCTAGAAGATGTCAGTTTTGGTGAGATCCTAGAATTGATGCGACAGTGGAATCTTGGCCTTCGGTGTTACCCTCTCAAGACAAGGAAATCCTTTTTGAGACATATATTGCTCGGGCCCTGAACTTCATGGGTGGTAACATCAGTGGACCGCCTTATAAACTCTGCGGCCAGGAAGGAATGACAGTAGCCCAATGCCTCTGAATGTATAACCCTAAAACCAAACAAAATTATTAGACCTCCCAAGTGCAAACAGGATTCTTTGGTGGATTTTAATTTTATGGTAGCACAAACCAAAAATGAGCAGACATGAATACAGTTTCTCTCCACCCCTTCAACAAGGAGTCCAGGGCTGTGGATACAATGAGGAAGCAGGAATATGTTTTAGGCACCTTTGCCTTTAGGACCTTAAACTATGCCACCCATATGAACCATTTTTAAGGGACCCTAGAGGAGCAAGCATTAGCTACTTTGAAGAGCCCACCCTCCCCATACACTAGAAAACAGAGACCTCCTTGGGCACAGTGTTTCACATAATTAACCTGTTTATGTGAATAATGCATAATGAAGTCAATAGAGCAGCACCTGCAGCAGAGGTAGGTGTAACAATGAGGTGTCATGCCTGGCTTTGGCTTTGCCTTTGTGACTTCATGGACAACTTTAAAGCTTACTTTGTGAATGCCCCTTATGATGGATTTCCCCTGTCTGGATGCTGAAGTGTGAGCAGAACAGAAAAACATTGTGTGCTGTAGGAGTTGAATATGAGACCCATCAACAATCATACAATAGGAACCAAAAGGTGTCCAAATCCCTATAATTTAGGAAAACCTGGTGTTGGCTTTTTGCTTCCGAAATATGCACTCATGGCCTCGTCAGTGGACACTGACCCAGAGTTAGAGGTGATCTGCAAACCCTTGGATATTGTAGCTCTTTCACTGACAGGTAGCTTAGGCATCCCTGAAGGGCTGTCCAACTGCTGTCCTCTGAAGGCATTTTTGGGTTATTTTATCCCACTGCTGTCCTGCTTCTATACAGTCATCACTAAGGATTTTTAGGATATATCCAGTGGCTGTACGATTCCCTTTTCCCATAAACTTCTATCTCAGTAGGCGCTTCCATACATTCCACCTCATTAACAGTGTGTGGTCAGAAGAGAAACATTCTTTCTCCTCTAGAAAAAGAGCTATCCAGAAGGTCAAATCAGACCAGACAGATTTTGGGTTCAAAGAAAAACAAGGAACTCCGAGCCACCCTTGGACCCCAGCAACTAACACAAGCATAACAGAGATCCTGATTCAGCATCATTATGGTGCAAGGAAGATTGCCCTGCCTGTAGGCAAATAACTGTGCTGCTATCGGACGTTTTAATCCCGTACTGAAATAACCAAAGCATCCCGGAGATATTTACACTTGCATCTGGAAAACAGTTCAGTAATCTGTCCTTTGATCTAACCACAGCCCCACTCAGGTGATCACCATGTGTTTGGTGGTTCACTTGCACCTTAAAGGGATTTGCATGTTTCCATACATGGATGACTGGATCTCTAGAGTCAGAACAAGAGTCTCTGGTCAAAGCCAGAGATTACTTTCCTCAGCTCTATCTGTACGTCTGTCCTTGGGCATGTCCGTAAGATACAGAAAATCAAACCTGCAACTAGCTTAGGCAATTCAGTTTATTGAATATCACCTGAACCCAACAAGATGCATAGTCTGTCTGAATTCAGAAAGAATCTAAATCATAAGGAACTTCATCCGGCTGCAATTTCCAGTTTTCACAATGGTATTGATTCACACCCTTTAGTTGTCCAGAGGCTTTGCAAAGCTTTTCTCTGGAAAAAAAACTTTCTTCTCCATCTTCCAATCAGAGAGAGAGTGCTTACATGGGATATCAATTGTGTTCTAGAAGTGCTAACAAAATCCCCCTTTTACCCTGTATTCTCTGCCCCTTTTGATATTTCTTTCTTGGAAGGCATTTCTCATAACGGTAACCTCGGCTAGAAGGATATCAGAGTTATAGGCCCTGTCCTGTAGACTGCCTTACTTGGTATTTCATAAAGACAGAGTTTCACTCCACACCCATTCTTCCATTGTTCCCAAGGTAGCATCCGGAACAAATTTGAATTAATCTACTCACCTACCAGCCTTTATTCCCCAAGCCACTCAAATAAAGGTGAGTATATTCTCCGTGCACTTAATGTTCATAGAGAACTAAAGTTTTTACCTGCATAGAATTAAAACCTTTAGAAAAGACTCTTAAACTGGTGTGTCCTTTACAACAAACAAACGTCATTCCAAGGTTTTCAAGGTATCCTTCTCTAGATGTCTTTCTGATTGTATTATCTTTGTTTATTCTAACTGATTCTTACATGCAGATCAGAGGTTCATTCGGTGAGATTCATTGCTAGTTCTGCAGCCTTCTTTAGAAATTCTTCAGTTGGTAAACTGTGTGGTACTGCAACTTAGTCTATGTTGCATGCCTTTGCTAAGCATTAAAACTGGATGTTATTTTGAGAAATAGGGCTTCCTTTGGAGCCACTATCCTCAAGTGTCTCTTGTCATGACCCCACCCAAGTATTCAGTAAATGGGGATTCTGACCCATCAGATTGAATGAATGGGATGAATAAGATACTGTAGTTATGTATTTGCCATAATGCTGGATCCTTTATACACATCCGTCTAATACTACAACCCTCCCTTTCTGCCTCCCTCCATCTCCCTTTCAAATTGCCATTTCTGAAGGACCATGACAGCTCTTCTCCAGTAGTCCTCTTGGAAACCAGCCTTCCTTATTAGGCAATAAACTTAATCTGAGGTAGGTTCACTCACAGCTGCATAATTAAAAGAGCTTGAGGCTGAAACACTAGTCTTGCCAACCTGAAGATTCATTAGCGGTATCAGATGAACGTGAATGAAAGGATCCAGCATTATGGCAAACACATGACTACCATTTTCATTTCATTCCATGTGCTTTCACTTTTGCATTCCACTCCCCTAACATTGTTGTTGTTTGTTGTTGTGAGTCTGCTTGTAGGGCCACATTGTCTGCATGCAGAAGGTTTGATAATCTGTCCCTCTCCAACCATTTGCTAACATAGTCCATCCTCAGTATGAACAGGACTGAGCTCAGAGCTGAATCTTTATGTATGGCCACTCCCAGTGGGAGCCCCTCTGAGTCTGAACATCATTTGTCCGTCATCAGGTCTTTGTACATAACCTACACTAACTCTACCAAAGTTTCAAGAACTTTGAGCATAGGACTACCAAACCCAACTTTCCTGGGACTTCGTCATATGCTTAATTTTTATTGAAGGATATTCTTGGACATGTATGGTTATTGTGTAATGTTTGCCTGATGGTAATGAGCGAATGTCCAAAAATGAGACTGACCTGCTTATTTGCTATAGTCATGTATTGAAGACTGAGTAAAAATTAGTCTGTTGCATTTTAAAAGCATCTACTGTCCTGTAGGACTTCACTATCTAAGGCATTCCATCTGTCTAGCTATTTTATATATATTTTTGTGTACATGTGTGCGATTGTGTGTTTATACTTATTTGTGTGTATGTGTGTGAGAAATGTATATTTTCAAAGGGGTGTGTGGGTGTGTTTATGTATATATAAAATACAAACACAAGTGTACTACGCATGGTCTTAAAAAAGTTTGGGGTAGCCCAAGGTACACTTAATCCACTAGTGATCACAAGAAACATGACTGTTTGCATAGGATTATAACAGTAAGTATGTTCAGAGTGCACTTATTTGTTTCGATTTTATACTGAGTCTCTTTCCTTTGTGTGAATCAGAAAATAGATGTGTTAATTACAATGCCTTGGCTCTAAGTCAAGTGTTTGTTCCCCAAAAAAAGGAGTTTTTTTATTCATTCTGTTAAGTCACCTTCTATATCCAACATATGATTATTTTCTTTGCTTATGTTCATGGGTTAGGATTTGCAGATTATCCCTCACAGAACTGACCAGCATTATAGCCATTCAATAAGACTTGTAATAAACCAAAGATGCTCTAACCAGCAGTTTGCCATGCATACACACGGGGAGAGGGTTGAGGATGCATAACATGGAATGGGAATGGGGAAGGGGAGTACAGTGTTTAACATTGAGACGAGGAAGGTGTTTCATAGTCTGTATGTCTTCTTTCTCCCAACCAAAGCCACTTAGAGCTGGGTATGCCACTTAAAAATTGTATGCAGATAAAGTAACACATTTCCTTTTAAAGACTTGTCGATTTGATTGAAAGATTGTGTAATAGCTTTATAACTCTGGCAAGAAATTGTTTTCTTATCCTTTTCTTAATGGAGGTGGGCTGATACCTCTAGGCCCACTAGGTTGCAAGTATTTTTTTCACGTGATACAATGCAGTCTTTGCTGGATCTTTAGTTGCAGGAAATACTCTGCAAATGTCACATCTTACAACTCAGTAAAGGTCAGAATGCAAACACAGTTTTCTTAATTTAATATTAATGGCTAACCCATATATTCTGTTTGTGGAGTATTTCTGGGTCCATTATAATTTACTAAGGTGAAACAAAGTACATCATTGTATTCCACAATATAGCTTGCTTATAAGAGAGAGTGAAACAAACTGCCTGGATTACAAGAGGAAATTTACCTGCAGATTACAAAAAGAACAGTATAAAGCCTTCCTTACAATATGAATCCTTATAAGAGTTAACTAATTTTAATGTAACATTATCCATGTATAATAGTTTGCTGATATATTTTGAGTCAAACTTAACTGATGCCTTACCAGTACTAATTCATAGGTTAAAATTGTAATGCCATTTACTGATCCAGATCAAGGAATTCTGGAAACCTTTTATGTCTTCTGAGTAAGAAATAATAGCCTTCAATCATTTGCGAACATGTATAACAAACAGATACCATCAGCTCAAAGAAATAAGAAGGCCCAATCCTTTATACTGTGTGGTACCTCTGGAATGAGGAGTTGGTATATGTATCAGAATGCAGAGGTTTTGGAATGTTCAACATGAAATGTGTTAGCCTTATCATTTGATTACATGTTGATTCACTATGTCATAGAATATCAAACATGAAGAGACATGGATGATTCTACCCAAATTATTAAAAGCCATTTAAGCTATGAACCTGCATTAGAAAACAGAACTTAGAGAAATGTATGTGTAGATTAACACAGGTAGTGCATACCTATGTTGTCTTATGTCATAATAGATTGTGCAGCAATGTCTCATTTGCAGCCTCAGTTCTTTTTCTCATCTTTTTGGGAAAAAAGTCAGAGAAATGCTCTTTGGGGTTAGGATAACTTGACCCCACAGTATGTGTTTTTAAAGGGAGATAAAAAATATGTAATGCAATATTACTTTCTGCATTCCTTTATCTGTTGACAATTGGTCAGCAACATAAACTTGGGAAGCAGCCCTGGAACAGGTTTCCTGATGATGGATTGCATACTTGCTCTGTTTAAACTGACCAGTTTTGTAATACAGCAGCATCAAGCAGTTGCAGTGATCATGAGGAAAGCTGATTCACGTATAGAATAAAAAGACAGTACTGAGATTAAAATGGCATTCAGCAGGTTCAAAAGCATTTTTTACAAGATAATATACAGAACTGAAGTATTTCTAGTTTGTTGCTGTTGTGCCTTTTTATTGTCATGCCTTGGCTGGTTCATAGGAGAGAAACTGATGGAATGGACAGGCAGAGTAATCAGAAGAATCTCTTGTCTTTGATAGCTGCATCAGTACAGTGTGAAGCACAGCAGTTTGTTTTACTGAATGGAATATAACTTTTACTTTCTGAAAACGCTTTGCAGCTTTCATTTAGAATGCATTTATAAGATGACAGTTTACTTTCACTTTTTCAAAGCTGTAGTCACACACTATTCCTTTGTCTCCATATGGACAAATGAGATGTAAAATACATGTTTAGGAGATGAGACGTGCCTGCGTGTTAGGTCTTTTTACATTGTACAGTGCTTGCTCACATCTTGATGCAGCAAATCTTTGGAGCGTTTCCTGTTGCAGCCAGGATAAGTGAATTTTAGCCAGACGTGGACAGATGCCAAACTGGCATTAACATTCATTTACATCCGTAGAGCCCAGATGAAAACACCAGGTAAGGTGCCTAGAAATCAGACTGACATAAACTTCTGTAGCAGTGCTGAGATTTTGGTGTTCGGAATGCCTAAAAAGAACTGGAGCTTTGAAAAGTTCCACTGGCAGGGGATTTTTTTGTAGTTTGTATGCTGTGGTGAAGGCTTTTACTTTGGAGAAGAAATGTTGCCTATATGTTTCTGTGGCATGCTGAAAGAGTGAAACTTTATAGTGACGTTTTCTATATATCCTTTCTTACCTAAAATGTAGCACTGTTCCCTTGTCCTCTGTTGAAAGTGCCCCTCCTTTGATCCTTGATTACGTGTGCAAGTGTTTTACACCAGTGTTACTGTGCTACACGTGTAGCAGACATTTGACAAATACTTCATGTTAAATGAACATTACAAAAGCTTCCCTTCCAGTAAAACTCTGAATGTCAGAATACTGAGTAGAAATGGTGCTGTGTAATTTCTACTGATTTTTAAATAACTTGTAAACATGATTCCTTTGTTAAAGAAGAGATTTGTTGCACAACTTGATTATTTTAGAAAGAGGAATATTGCTTTACCATAAAATTTGGGTGTCAGTAAAAACATAATTTTGTCATTTTTCATTTCTAGAGTTTGCAGAGTATTTTAATGTTAAAACATTTTGTCCTTTTTTTTTCTCTAGAGGGCTTCCAGTCCTGGATGTGGAGGGGTCTGACTTTCCTTCTGCCTTTCTTGTTCTTTGGGCATGTGAGTATTTATTACCTTAAAGCAAAAGAAAAAAACATATATGGTTGCAAATGGTTAAATATAGCTGTAGTATCCAGAGTGAAGTACTCTTGATACAGTGTTTTATATAACCTAAACATTTAGATGAAGTTCTTAATGATATTTGCTGTTTTTTTTTATACCATAATGAACAAAGAATCTGTATAGTCTACCATTAAAGAGCAGCATTTTCAACTGTTCAGCCCAGCAGTAGGTCACCCTGATCTAAATCATACATTAACTATTGCTGTTTATTTGTACGTTTTGTTCCCAGTGAGAATTTTAATCATACTCTCCATTTACCTTGAAATAATTTCTTGGTGGTTGCTAATGATGGTCGACTGAAAGTAGTCACTAATGGTTGTAATGCAGCAGCTAGCTCAGATGAAGGGGATGACTTAGCTTAACTTACAACCAATAAACTATCAAAATTTTAAAGACAATCATTTAAAAGGATTAAAAGATCAGCTGAGCTGTTGATTTACTTTGTGTAGTGTAGCCTGTATATGACTTGTCACTGTAGTACAGTTAGTGGAGGACTGTGGAGATTATACAGAGGGCTTGTGTCAGTCATTTTCTTGTATCTTCAAAATGTAAGAACAAGGCGATGTGTGGTTTTATAAGGCAGCTGAAAGCCGCAGGATATAAACCACATTAGGTAGAGGAGAGATGACATGGAAGGTCTGGCTGAGGCTGTTATGTACACTTCAGCAGAGTTTTGTGGATGGTATTGTACCTGTGACTTTGCTAATTAACTGTAATTAAGAGGATGATGAGTTGGATCCCGATACATACATTACATATGCGTGTGTGTGTGTGTGTGTGTGTGTGCGTGCGTGTGTGTGCGTGTGTGTGTGTGTGTGTGTGTGTGTGTGTGTGTGTGTGTGTGTGTGTGTGTGTGTGTGTGCGTGTGTTACATTTCAAACGCATGTTAAAAGGTAAAATGAGCTTTACAATAAAGAAAAAAAGTCAAAATGCCCTACATTTAGAAAAGTCATATCTGAAACTTACTCATAAAAACCTGTGTGTGTGTAAGTGTGTGCAACTGTGTGCAAGTGTGTGTATACAATGTTACACCTCATATTCAGCATACACTTTAGGTATCCTTTCACATCTGGGATTTCACCTGAACCTACAAAAGTCTTGTCTCACACCCTCTTTGATGGTTGGCAATGATGACTTGGGAGTTGGTTGTTCAGCATTCTTCAGGCCTCCTACATTCTGTGAGAACAAAACATTGTGGCAGACAGAGACTCAGCAGATCATGGACAGACTCTCATAAGTGGAAAATCAGTACAAGAATGTTCCAGAACTTGATCCAGTTGTGGGGTACACCTCAAGTAGATCTGCTCAAAACCTTACAAACAGGTAACTAGAAAAATTCTGTTTGAAATATCTTTGCCGCCATCCATGGAGAAAAGATGTTTTGTCATTCTCTTAGACGGGAATGTTCCTATATGTATTTCCACCCTGTCCATGATTTCCAAGGTACTTCTAAAGGTTCAGAAAGAATTGAACTAAATCATTGTGGTTACTCCGTTTTGGTCCAGGCAAAATTGGTACTCCCATCTTATGGAATTCACCAAGGGAAATTACAGTAAGTTTCCTCACAGACTGGATCGACTAACAAGGCACAAGGGGAGTTTGATACACCCTGAGATCAATCAACTACAGCTGACAACCTGGATGATTCAATGTTTTTTTTTTTTCAAAAGGATGTGTAGCAGGTAATAAAGGCTAGAAAACCTGCTACTAGAAAGCCTTATGTTGGTAAATAGATTTTCTAGTTGATGCCTTGCCAATCACAGGTGTCCTGAAAGGGAAGTTGCAACTGTGGTTATCAATATTTGTGTGAGCTACTTAAGGATGACTTTGTCATATGCTTCCATCTAGGTGTATCTTGCAGCTATCTCAGATTGTCTGCCTATGGATCTCTCTCTTTCTTCTAAATTTGTTTTCAAACAGTTTCTGAAAGGAGTATAGCACGTGACCCCCTTGCAAGAAAATTTCTCTGCCTTGGGAATGTAGTTTTGTTCTAGAAAAAACTCTTACCTCCCTTTTGAACCATCCTGTCAGGCTTTTCCCACAATTTATTACTTGGAAAACTGTTTTACTTGTTGCTCTGACATCTGCAAAGTGAGCAGCTGAGTTGCAAGCTGTCATGGTGGGTGAACCCTGTGTAGTTTTCCATAGGGGCAGTCACATTGTGCACTAGTCCTTCATTCGTGATTAAGTTGTTTGAGCTTGCCTTGAATCAGGCCATCAGTCTCCCAGTTTTCTTCCCAGTGACAAAAGATAATGGAAAACAAATTCTACATAAACTGGAAGTGCACAGGTACTACTTTGACAGAACAAAGTCCTTTAGGAAGGCTAAACAGCTGTTTGTTTCCTGTGCAGGGACTAAGAAAAGCTGATCCATGTATAAACAGACAATATCATGATGGCTGTCCTCTGCTATTGTTTTTTTGCTATTCCCACCATAGTATAAACTATTCCAGGCAAAGTTAGGGCATATTCTTCCTGGGCCCTGTCCTCTTCAATGGCATACTGGAAAGGGGATGACACTAGAAGTCTTCTAAGGGTAGTAGCTTGGTCCTCTGTTCATATCTTCACAAACACTACAAACTGTAGTATTTCACTAGGTACAGGTCAAGCTTTGCTAGGACAATTCTCTAGAGACTCTTGGACCCTTATCCTTCTTCGCAGGTATGGTAAGCTTTGGGAATCTACCCCTAGGCTACTGCAGCAGCAAGAATCAAGAACATAGTACAGTTGTGCAAGTCCTACTTACCCATAACAGTACATATTCAAATTTCTTTACTTTTGCAGTAGTCCACATCCATCCATCCACCCACTGACACCCTTTCTAGATAGTTGTGGTGAGGCACAAACTCCTCTGTTACACTTATTGTTGCTGCTTGTTGCTGCTTGTATGATTTTTATGGTGATTGATTGTTGGTTGTTTGCTCGGGTTCAGGATGGATTGATCTTCCTTTCGTGGGGCAGTAAAATCCTGAAGATTTGCCTCACTCTGGTTGCTCTCTTTTTGGAGGGAAGTTTTTCAGCAGCCAGAGGGACTGAGAAAGAAGAGTTAAAGCTTTGGCAAGCTGGCCGTTGGTTTGTCCTTGGCTATACACTACACATAGGCCACTACAGCAGAGAAGAAATTTGAGCATCTATTGTTATAGGTAAGTAGGTCTTAAAGAAGTATACTTTCATTGCTTGTCAGCTGCAGTGCTGAATGACAAAGATGTGTCCAAGGAATCTTTTAATGTATTTTATTCACCAGTGTAACCTGTTTATCGAAGTTCACTGAAACAGTGTTTAAGATGAAGTTTCACATTTTTATAATTGATAGCCTTATACATTGTCTGAAAGTAATCTTATTCCTGCCATCCCAATATGTTGTGCTTTATTAAGGGAGTTTTTTTTGAATCTGATCTTCTGAGGACTAAAACATGGGATTATCTAAATTAGAAAGTGTTAGTTTGTGGTCTTTTTAAGATTAATATCCAACATGTGTACAAGTCTGAGGCCAAAGTCAGGATTCACAGACCATGTGCATACTGCACAAAGTGTAGTTGCACAAGAAGTGGCCACATGCAGGCTAGTAAAGATTCATGTGTTACAGTGCAGGGAGAAGAAATGCATGGCAGGATGTATCTATTTACCATATATGTTATGTATATATATGTGTGTGTGTGTGTGTGTGTGTGTGTGTGTGTGTGTGTGTGTGTGTATATATATATATATATATATATATATATATATATATATATATATATATATAGATATATATATACTCACACATATATATATATAAAGAGAGATAGAAATATAGATATAGATAACTATATATATATATCTGTGTGTGTGTGTGTGTGTATCTATCAATCTGTCACTATTATAAGCAAATGACTGCATGATGACATGCAAATGAAACTGGGAAGTGAAATGAGGCTTAATGATATGTATGCATGGAGAACTTTGTCAAAATTCATACTTGTATGTGGGAGAAATTGTGCACTAATGTGAGTGACTACAGATGGACACAGCAAGCTGCAAATATCAGAGTCGCAAACAGCAAAAATGCTTAGATTAGCAAGATTGGTTGTGCCAGCAGCATTATCGCTTCCATTTGGTTTACGGCTAATGTGGAAAATTAAGGCTATGAGCTGTTAATGAGCTGCTTTTTGTGGTCTAGGGATTAATTACCTCAGTCTCCATTTGCTTCTGCTGCCTTGATATGTCTGGAAGGACATGTCACTGTGACCCTGTCACAGCAGGATGTTCCTAGCATGTTGCATGCTACCTGACTTGCCATTGAGGAAATATATTATGCAGCATCATGATACCAGTACAGTTTGATCATGCATGCATGGGGCCAGCAGGGAAGGAACATCAACACCTTTATCTGATGAGAATGAGATGGAACAGGAGCAAGAGGCAATCAGACAATCCCCCCTCCAGACAGCAATGGAGACAACAATGCAGGTTGAAGCAGTGATGTTTAGTCCAGGAATATGGGGTCTGACAACAGCAGTGAGAGTACAGTGTTGCAATGAACAAACATGATGCAGTCCATGTTAATGTCAGGCTGTGTTGGTTATTGCATGGTAGGACTGCACTTTGCATCAGACATTTCCTGCATACTCTCCGCATGAGTGGGTCACAGTTATCCTAATCATCATGTGCTCAGATGGTTAGAGACACAATGACACTTGGCTGTCACACACACACACACACACACACACACACACACACACACACACACACACACACACACACACACACTGGGTGGGAGGTTAACAAGTTACCGTAGGTAGAGGTGCGTACTCTGTCAGGGATGGTTCCTTCCTCTGAAGTTATGATGCTACTATGTAACAGTGGCCTTGGGCCACCCTGATGATTTGTTTTACTGACATAGGATCCCCCATGTCAGTGATGGTGTAAGACTGTGGGACCATGACCAGCTGGAGACTGCTAGAGGAATGTCCTGCTTTTGGAGTCTGGATGTCATGTGCTGCCTACAGTAGTGAGTTCAGTATGCAGGCAAAGACTGTATACCCTTCTGTGCCCCCGCTGTCACATGGTCATCCCAGTAACGTATGCTACCCCTCTCCTCTGATAACACTGCCAGTGTGGACAGTGGTATAGTATTGTTGATATTCTGCATGGAAATGGAAATGAAAGAAGTGTTTCCACCAGAAACCTCATAATTGTTGTTGCTCCTAGATTCCTTTTCCTTATGGAGCTACTGGCAGTGCTGGGATACATCCTCACAAATGCCATGCAACACAACAGGCAGCTGCATGCTGGACTAAGCAGTAGCAGACTGTGCTTGGATGATGGTCGTCACATGTGCTGATTTATCCTGAATACTGCGCACATATCTGGGAATAACTGTGACAAGGGATGACATCAGGCTCTTTGGCGAGACTGCAGATAATTAGTACTCAGAGCCAGGAGGACATCTCCCCTACTAGGGGTTGTGAGCACTCAGATAGAGCAACCTCAGTTTTGTCTCTTGACAAAGACGCATCATTACACTGTACAGTGGGTGGATATCCACACAAGGTGGAAGCTTTGTCTGTGTGTTGTTTGACTGTGACTTTGGTATCTGTGTCTTTTCATCATTGTCATCATCAGAACTTGCACTGGTGCACCAGTCCCATCAGCCTGTTGTCCTGCCCCCAGCATCTACAGGTGTCACTGTATTAGTGCTGTGTCCTATCAATACACAAAAGACTCACAGAAGTGAGTTGCCCATGCAAAATATACCATACATTCCAACTAAAAAAAAACACTTAAGAATTCTACCTTTATAAGAACACGGTTTATTAACACCATATTCAAAAGTTAAGAACTTTCATCTATTCTCATACAACTGAAATATTTTTTCACAGCCAAACATTTCCAGTCTGCACTTGATGCATTTCTAAATTTGTTGGATAATGATGTTCAGTTCCAGTAGCAAGATACAAGTAGTATATGTTGTGGTCAACCTAGAGTCTATATGAGCAATGCTGCCATTGAACTGAAATCTGCTGATGCATCATCCAACAAGATGTGTGTGGTTTGGGGTCCAACCTGATTCCAGGGTCCACTCCTCCCAGCGGCCAATAAAGAAATATGTGCACTATATCAGAGTACTCAATGGTTTGCATGTGAGGGATGTATCTGAGTAAAAACAGTTGGAGGAAAAAATCCCCACTGGCTTTGCTAGTCTGCTATCCATTCCCGTGGCGATCTTTGCTGCTGCTATAAAACTTGCCTTTGTCATGGCAGCATAGTATGTCAATAAAATGCTTATGGCATTGCTGTAATGTGCGATTGTACCACCTGCACAACAGTAATTTATGGACTACTGTCCTGCCACTCTTTGTCCCTTAAAGGCTGGTCACCAACCCCCTCCCAGCAGTGTGCCTGTAACATGACATCATTTTCAGCAGGCTGAAATTTTCTAGAGCTGCCATCTTCATTCTCCAGACATGCAGACAGATGTTCTTCATGTTTCACTGTTGCAGTCATCACATTTGGGTTATCCCTGCCAGGGTAGCCCTCGGCCGGCCCGAATACCAGAGACTTAGTATTTCTGCGTCGGTTGCTGTCAAGTCATCAGTGGTTTAAAGTAAGGCAGCCGACGCCATTACATCGGTCTTTCTTGCTGTGTTGCCCGAAGCAGAAGCAGTTCGCACGAGTTCCTGTCGGCTGCTACCTGACTTTTTGTTTCCGAATTGAAGGTGAAGTCTTCTAAAGCTAAGTACCCCGTTGGGGATCCTTTTTTCTTGCACTAACTGATTTCAGAAAAAGTTAATATTTGTCTCTCCTGTGGAAGGCAAATACCACACCAGGACTTCCACTCTTACTGCATCACTTGTCTAGGCCCAGACCACGACGTTTCCCATTGTCGCTTCTGTGCTTTGTTCATCGCCAGAACTATTGATAGTTGGGCCCTTATTGTAGCCAGATATTTTCGTTTACAGTCCTCAACTTCTGATATGGCTTCAGTAAGCCATCCGGCTGCAAAAAACGTAAAGATAAAGAGAGAGACAGACCGCACAGGTCCAAACCTGCCGCCAACACATCCATTAAGCTAGTAGTCAGTCCTCTGGTACTCAGTGAGGCACTTTCGCAGCCCCTGATGCCAGCTTCAGTTGATTCACAGGCTGCTACAGAGACCCTTTCGGAGTCAGGTATGCCACAAAACTCTTCTTCGTCTAAGGATCCTGCGGTCGTCTCTACCTTGGATGAGTCTAGAGCTGCTGAGCAGGCACTGGCTTCCAAGGAAGTCCTTTGCACCACCAAATCTCGACACAAACCGACATCTTCTTTCGCGACTACCGTTCTTTCAAAAACAACAGAGTTCCTTAGGCCCAGGGTTTGAACCATGCCCAAGAAACAGACTACCCACTCTCAAGCGCCTGCTACCTTATCTCAGTCTCAAATGTTTAAAATGGTGGAAGACTTTATCATGCTGATCAGGGGAAGCCAAGTTTACCCTCTCAAAAAGGAAAGAAGATCTGTCCCCATTTGTTTTGTCTGAACAAGAGTCTGATGAATCTGATGCATCTGACTATGAAGACATGCAACCCCTCTCCACTTATGAGGATTCTGATGCAGAGGAATCCATTCCTTCAACCTCTTCCCCCAGACGATTATTCCTTTGGGGAAACCCTGAAAACTTTAAGGGAGCATTTCCATTGGGAGAGTCGGGACTACCCTCAGTCTAAAAAGAGACTCTGGGAATTCCTAGATTTTCCACAACACAGACCCTTGGCCATCTCCCCAGTCCTGGATGTGGTGGATGATGATTTCCTTGAATCCAGCTTGACTCCTGATGCCCTACCTCCTGCTCCCAGAAAACAGACGGGTACTACAGAGTCCCTGACTCACACAAATATATTTTTAAAAATGTTCTATATGCTTAAATATCAGCAACGTACCTTGGAACTCCTTAAACAAAAAATGTCTTCCTTTCCTGCTTGGGCAGAATCTAAAGATTTACAAGACTTAATGCATTCTGCAAGTCAGGTAACTAAACACACTTTGCACTGTGGTTTTGACAACCTAAAAGCTTCTTGCAGGGCAGCAGTCACTGGATCTGTCATTAGAAGACATGCATGGCTTAAGGAAAAAACCTCTGCCAGACCATGTCAAATCTAAATTGTTGGATGACCCCTTGCACAAAGATAACTTATTTGGCACTAAGGCAGAAGAGGTCTTAAAAAAGATGGAAGAAAAAGCAAAATCTATGCAAACAGTTAAAGATTTCTTACAGGTCCAGCCCCCTAGGTTCAAC
This sequence comes from Protopterus annectens, assembly GCF_019279795.1. Taxonomy (NCBI): domain Eukaryota; kingdom Metazoa; phylum Chordata; order Ceratodontiformes; family Protopteridae; genus Protopterus; species Protopterus annectens. Next base: position 1,485,525,919 of record NC_056725.1, on the reverse strand, counting down.
AGGCATTTTCCCTACAAGCACTGGTCCTTTCCTGTTCCGAGTAAAAACAGACCCAGCCTAGGCCCCGTGGAAACAGACTCCCCAGACAGCAACCCCAGGGAATGCAGAGATCTAAGCAGTGGACTACCTCCACTTCAAAACCAGGGAGTTCTAAGCCACCCCTTATGGTAAGAATTCACAATGACTCTCCTCCTCCCAACCTCCCCTCTGCCCACCTTCACTTACCCCTAGGAGGAAAACTCTCCTTTCACTCAAGCACCTGGGCCACCATTACCAAGGACCAATGAGTTCTGAACATTGTGTCTCAGGGATACAAATTCTTCATCCACACCCTTCCAACCCCAAAAGGGTTCCCAGATCTACCACCTAAATCAGTGGGCAGAGGCTCAAAAGCAAATCCATTCCTTGCTCTCTTTGAGGGCAGTAGAGCATGTTCCTGCAGAACAGATAGGCCAAGGCTTCTACTCCAGACTTTTTTTCTGGTGCCCAGAAAAGAGGACACCTGGCGCCTCATCCTCGATCTATCCATTCTAAACACCTTCCTGGTGATCCCAATATTGAAAATGCTCACCCTCCAGCAGCTGCTACCCATGCTCTCCAAGGACGCTTGGCTAGCTACCCTGGATCTAAAAGAGGCCTACCTCCACATTCCTATCAGGGAATCATGCAAGAAATATCTATATAGGCCCCTAAGATCAAGCAACAAAAATCAACTCACTGTTATCAAACCCAAAAAGTCAGCAGGAGAAGCCATATTTTCATGTACCATATCTAAACTTTGGAACAGTCTTCCACCCTCTATAACTACTCTACCTTCCAGCAGCCTTTTCAAGACTGCACTCAAATTCCACTTAAATTTGCACTGGCTTTGTCCTTGTTCTAATCCAGACTAACACCCCCACCCTTAACTTCCCCCACCACCTAGACTCAACCCAACTATATACTACCGTCACTACTAACCACAGTCAGAAATAGCTAGTTGTCTTTACGTACTTAAACATCTTGTCTGACAACTTTGTTACTAATATTATAAACACAAGAAACTATCTTAATTTGCAACATTTTCTGTATATACTGTTGATAAACAATAACTTGTTGTTGTATTAAAGTCAACAACCTGTAATGTTGTTTACTATTGCTGCAACTTTGTATCTCTGTTTATCATGTACATGATGTGGAGCTTTTCTCCTTGGGCATTTGCTGAAAAAGGACCTGTGTCCAGTCGGAATTTCCTGGTAAACAAATATAAATAAATAATAAATAAATAAATCTCCGCTTCAGGACAGGATCTCAACACTTTCAGTTATCTGCACTTTCCTTTGGCTTATCTACTGCTCCCAGAGTTTTGACAAAATGCCTGGCTCCGGCCATTGCCTTTTGCAGACAAAAAAATATTCAAATTTACCCCTACTTGGACAACTGCCTTATTCAGGCAGACAGCCAGGAAAAGCTGCTCAAGCACTTGGCGTTTGTAAAGACCCTGCTATCCTCCCTTGGGTACACAATCAATGAAAAGAAATCAAAACAGGTGCCCACCCAAAGGATAATCTTCCTGGGAGTAAGTCTGGACACAGCATCCCAGTTGGCATACCTTACACCAGAGAAACAAATTTTCCTCACAGCCTACTTCTCTTAACTGGCCACCAGACCCCAGCTTTCTGCAAGGAAAATCCTGCAAGCTCTGGGGTTCATGGCATCTTGCATACTCCTCATTCCATATGCCAGACTGCATATGAGGAAACTTCAGTGGTACCTTAAAGAGCCTTTGGTGTCAACACTGTCAAGACTTGGAAACTCTTCTACCTATAATTCCTTGCCTCAGAAAGGAATTTCTTTGGTGGGCAACAGCATGCTCCCACAACAAGGGACTGCCCTTTTCCCCACACCCCGCCACCCAGACCCTCACCACAGATGCATCAGACTACGCTTGGGGTGCACACCTGGACGGCAGGTGCATAGTGGGCCAATGGAGCCCACAGCAAATCCCCCCCCCCGTACATCAGTCAAAATGAGATGATGGCTGTGCAGCACGCTTTGATAGCTTTCCAAACCCCTTCTCTCTCCAGGGGTTCTCCTGATCAAAACAGCAACACCACTGTGATGTGGTACATCAACAAGCAGGGAGGGACTCACTCCTATCCTCTATGCAGGCTGGCAATGACCCTTTGGCTCACAGCCTCCTCCATGCAACTACACCTGTTAGCACAATACCTAACAGGCTGTCTCAACTCCATGGCAGACCAATTAAGCAGAAACCTTCTGGATCCACAGGAATGGCAGCTCAACAGAAGAACCTTCACCCTAATAACTCAGAAATGGGGAACCTCGAAGGTCGACCTCTTTGCCTCCCACACCAACCATCAGCTCAGCAAATTCTGCACTAGGGAGCATCACTGCATGGCTTGGAAAGTGGATGCCCTGTCCTTCCCCTGGGTCAACCTCTCTGTTTATGCCTTTCCTCCCTTACCTCTCAACCCCAGGGTACTGCTCAAAATAAGGTAGGAAAAATCAAGGACCATTCTTATAGTTCCAGACTGGCCCCAACAACACTGGTACCTCTTGCCGCGCAGCCTGTCCCCGCTGCCTCCATAGCATCTTCCTCAGATTCCAAACCTCCTAAACCAGAGGGAAGGGGAATTCATGCATCCCCAATTGCAGACACTCAGTTTGGCAGCTTGGCTTATTCCCTAACCCTGAAGCAGTCTGCCATCCTCAGTAAACAGGTTCTGGATGTTATCCGTGAGGCCAGACGCCCTAGCACCAGAAAGTCTTCTGCAGATAAATGGAAAAGATTCTGCAACTGGATCCAGGCTAAGGGGGCCAATATGGCACAGCCCTCCATCCCTCTCATCCTGGATTACTTAGCTGACTTACTACACAGTGGTCTCTCTTTCTCCTCTATAAAAATTCATGCCTCTGTTATTTCTGTTCTTTTTCCCACTGAGCAGCCTCTTTTCTCACACCCTTTGATCAAACAGTTCCTCAGGGGGGCTAGCAACTTGAGGCCCCCCAGAAGGCACCAACACCAGCTTGGGACCTTAACTTTGTCTTGGAAAAGCTCACCCTGCCTCTTTTTGAACCAGCTTCTTCTGCAGAGCTAAAATTCCTCTCCTGGAAGAAAGCATTCCTTCTGGCCATCACTTCAGCCAGAAGAGTCTCTGAGCTGCAAGCACTCATGGCTGTGGAACCCTTAATCATCTTCCATGCAGACCGGGTATCCCTCAGAACTAACCCATCCTTCATGCCTAAGGTGGTGTCCAGTGTGGCTCTCAACCAGTCCATTCATTTGCCCACATTCTTTCCAAATCCCCAGAACAAGGGGTAAAGGATTCTTCACTCTCTACATGTGCACAGGTAGCTCAGATACTATCTGGACAGGACTAAATCCTTCAGAAAGCCTCATAAATTGCTGGTTAGCTTTGCTACGGGGCAGAAGGCAAAGCCATCTCCAAGCAAACCATTTCCAAATGGATAGCACACTGCATCCATTTCTGCTACAAACAGCATGGTAAGCCTCCCCCAAGGGGGTCAGGACACACTCCACCAGAGCAGCCTTCACCTCTGCAGCTTTCCTCATTGGAGTCCCCACGAGGGACATCCTGGAGGCTGCCACCTGGACATCAGTTCACACTTTTAACAAGCATTACCACCTGCCTCTCTTCTGCAAATCCAGGGCAGGGTTTTCCTCTGCAGTCTTGCAAGGCATCCTAGCCAGCCCCTAGCTTCCTTGACGGCCTCCACAGGTCTCTTGCACATGATGCTGTTTGTCTGAGGCACTATCACAAATATTAGCATTTGATAAGTTCTTTGTACATTAGAACATTATCTGTGTTTTGGGGTACTATTTGGATTTTATTTTGATTCTGACTACATTTTGAATTCTTCTGCAACAAGGTCATTACTGAAAAAAAAAGCAGTTATGACCCATCACACCTACCTGGAGAAGAAAAAAACATAAACAGTCCCACTTGTAGTAAACCATCGTCTGTCTAGATGACCTTGTAGCAGTTCAGACTGCAGTACGCAGCAGTGAAGGCCATTTTTCAGGGTGTTCTAACCTGGATAGCCACGTCTTTGGGCATCTGATTTGTGGCTGTCCTAGAAGGAGGCTATGCAGTGGAAGTGCTCAGGTCATCTCTTGATGCAGCCTTCTCTCGCATACCTTCTATTTAGGAGGCACTGCCAAAGCAGTTTCAGTCTCTGCTTGCTGAAAGGGCAATAGAGACTTGTATTCCAGGAGAACAGCATTCTACCTTTATCTTGTTCCTGGTCTCAAGGAAGTATAGGAAAATTTAAGTGATGTTTTGGTCTGAGCAGTTTCGCAGTTCACATCAATGAAATTTTTGCATAATTACTCTTCAAACTCTAAAAGCCCTGCTCTTGCATGACTTTTAGGTGGCATCACTAAATGTCATGGATGCTTTTTGATGCATCATCATCTGGGAGGCATACAGAAGGTACTGGCTGCGCAGTTTTTTTCAGTACAAGGTGCTTCCATCTAACATTTCCTTTGCTAGCAGAGTGTCTACCTCTATATGGCTTGTTAACAGAGCATTTATGTATTTGGATTATTATTCACTAGTGGTTCCAACTTGTGATTTCCCAGCTCTGATATTAATTTGGGTTGTGCATTATATGCAGTCATTTGACGTTACTAGCCTTTAAACTTCTCTCTGCTTTTATTGTAGTGAATGCGTTTTATAGGGCAGTTCTGGAGACAGTCGAAAGATGCATCTTTATCTTTAAAAAGAGAGACAAACAGCTTAGTGAACTACACCACCCTGCAGAAGGAGGTATGAGTGACCCCCCCCCCGAAGAGCTGAAAGTGTAATTGTATTTGTCAATTCAAAGTTCAAGGACTCATTTGTGTGAATGAACTTCAATAAATTCACATTTGTTTCAGTTTGCAGCATTGGAGAACAGTTCTTTTCTCCATGATGAGGTGACATCAGAGCTGCTTATATTAGAGAGGGGAGTGTTTTTTCACTGTGTCTTTCAGTCAGATACCACTCCAGTTAACGCCTGTCCCTTTATCTCCAATTTAAATAATGAGCTTGACTTGCTGCTGCTACTATGAATTTAATCTGAAGTTCAACTTAATCTTCACGTAGTGAGTTAATTTTTACCCATTAAAATTGTTGAAATATGTTTGATATTACATAATTGTGTATTATTGATTTGTGAACTGTGGCATATATTTTACAATTGGTGGTTAATTTTTGGAAGAATTGTCAGTGTTAGCAGCAAATCACAACATGTACATCACTCTTTACCAGTGCTTTCTGTTGTGTGATGTTCCAGAAGCAAAGTTTTTCTTCTTTCTATGCATTAGACCAGTGCAGACATTGGCATGCAGCTTCCTTTTATATGCCTTGGCGGTGAATGTTTTTTCTAGTTCTTCTGACATTTTAGTATTTCACATCTTCCGCTTTCCTGAAGAGAAATGTTACTACACAGTGGTTAGATTTTTTTTTTTACCCTTTAGCGGCTTATTGTTTGTTTATTTCAGGAAATTCACTTTCACACTTCCCACTTATTCCCTGTGATTAAGTCCATTAAAAAAATAACTGATAGACAAATAGCTCCTAGGGGTTTTCATTTATAATGTTTAGGTCCTGAGCCACAGTGTCAACAAATATGGGTGTTGTAAATTTTAAATAGGCCTTAAAAATCTGGCAGTGAAAGATGGCTTATTTTCTTAATGAAAAAAGACTTTGATCTTTAGAGAAGAAGCCTGAAAAGAAATATTAAGTCCAAGTAGTCAGTTTTTGTTGTGCTGGGGGAATATCAACAAAGACTGGTACTCAGTTTAAACAGGTGCTTACATCAGTAGTGAGCATGATATATAGACTGGTAATCTCCAAGATTTGCATTAGGAGTTCCAGAGCCTTAGTAACAGATTTTGTCCATAAGTCTGAGCCACAGGTTTCCTTTGAGGAAGAGAATGAAGTTCTACAGCCACAGGTGATCAGCCACTTTAAACGCAGAACATGTCTAAGTTGGTCTTCCCAGCATTTCTGCTCTTTATTGAAGCATTTACATGAGTGTTTTTTTCTCTGCAGTTTTGTTTTATTATGATTTTTTAGATCATTGTAACGTATATTAGCCAAGGCATCTGTGTACCCTAGTGTTTTCTTTTTTACCCCCTCCCCAGTAAAGCAGCTGTGAAGATTCAAATAAATTGGGGGGTAGGCCCCCTGCAAAATTTTTTTCATTCTTGTATTTTTTGGGTTCCAGTTCTTAATGTTGAAGTCGGTGAATCTTGACTTGTTCATGGGTATCTCAACAGAATGTAGGAAAATCGGCCTTCTCTTCTCCTTTGGAAGATTACAGAAGGCTGGCTGAGGAGATCTTTCTGACTCATTCCCTATTATGATTCTTGATAGAGTATGATATAAGTTCAAGGTAAGCTTGTGTAAAGGCTGCCAGCCTAGCTAGATAGAATTTTGTAGATAATTCTGTCATTTGTAAATATTAATATAAGCCACAGGCTTGTTCTCTTAAATGGAAGAAAATTGTGTTAAATGTTGAACATCAAAAATGTAACAGCAGTGCACTCTGCTGGAAGAAAGCTGATGTCAAGCCTTGTATGACTGTTTGATCTCAAACTCGGATCTGTGATGTCTGGACCAGCAGATTCTTTCTATTGTTTTGAGACCAGAGTTAATTGCTAGATATGTCTTTCATTCCTGTGGTTTCCTGACCAGATGCAAGACAAAGCTGTGTTAAACTCTAAGTTTCTGTTAGCCTGGGAACCAGAGAAAAATGATGTATTATCAATTTAAAAGACTCTCAGAGAGGGGGGGGGGGCATTTTGGATTTTATCTAAAGCTGACAACAAATCACCAGTACTCTGCTTTTGCTCTATATGTAAGTTTATTTAGAACTGTGATTGCTCTTAGGAAAAGACAGAAATAGTAAGTTTAGTGTAGCTGTTTTCTATATTTATGTCAGAACTATTCTTCAGTATTATTTTAAACATTTTCCTGTGATTTCTGAACTCTTCGCTAGCACTCTGTAGTACGAAGTATTGTCGTGTTTTTATTTATTTATTAAATATTTTTAAACCTTCCAATTGTGGCTGTTTTGTGTAGAGATAATTTAAGCTCTGGACTACATTATATGTATATAGTGATACTACTATACAAAGCCAGTCTAATAGTGTTGCTGCTCAGTCACACTTACTACTCGGATAATAATATTGCCCAGTAATAATTGGTCACCCTTTGGTAAGGTCCTGTTTAGTAGCTGATATTAGTGGTTGGTGGCAGCTGGTACTACCTTATAGATTGGCAAGAAGGGGCATAGCTGAAGAACCTGTGCCAGCCTTCCCCAGGAGTGTCTGTTTGTATAGAACTCATATCTTGGTGTGTGTGCATGTGTGTGTCAGCTACTTGGGCAGGGATACGAAGCACTGGTTGGACAGAGAGGGTGCTGGAGGTTTTAGCTTGACCACTAGGCTAAGATCTGTACCTTATAGCTGTGCCAATGGGGAGTCTTATTGGGGATCTGTAGAGAAAGGGAGAAACCAACCCCAGACTGACTGTGATCTCTGTGTGCTCATAAGAGAAATTGTACTTTACTGTGTGTGTACTTGTTATCCTTCCCAATGTGGACACCCCTCACTGGTGTTAGTGGTGAGGATTGAGGTTCCTTGATTACTGGGCCAGTGCACAGGCGTCCCATATTAATTGTTTGGCAGTGGTGGGATATCCACACCTCATATTAATTGGTTGGTAATTGGCTTGCAGTGGTGTGGAAAGTGAATTCCTGTAGCTTGTGTACAGTGATCACTGAAGGTGTTTTTGTACTCTAAATCAGCCACCCAGTGAATAGTCAGAGTTCAGATCACAATTGTTTTATTTCTTTTGTTAGCTTAGTCAGAGAGAGCAGGCAGCATGTCAGCAGAGAAGTATGACAAGCTGTCAAGGAGCCAGTTGGCTGAGATGTGCCAGGCTAAGGGACTGGTGCTTGGAAACCTGACTAAGGCAGACATGATTGCAGCTTTGGTGACAACTGCATCAGAAAACAGCAATCAGGAGGGTGATAAGACTGGCCATGGAGATGTACAACACTCAGAGAATGGACAGCTCAACCTTTCTGCAGAGGACCTAAAAATCCATCTGGAGCAAAAGAGACTTGAGTTGGAGGCCAGGCGTTTGGAAACGGAAGCAGGAGAGAGAATGAGAAACTCCTACGCCTGGAAGCTGAGGAAAAGGTAAGGCAGAGGCAGCACAAAAAGGAGATGCTAATGGGGAAGGGAGTAACCGGACCCCAGAAACACAAAAAGTCAGTAAATTTCTTCCGCAGTTTACAGAGGAGGATAATTTTGATAGTTTCATTCATATGTTTGAGAGGGTATGCAAACCGTATGATGTTGACCAAAGGCTATGGGTATGGTTCCTGACCCCCTTACTCCATGGTAAAGCTGTAACTGTGTTGTCTAAACTTTCTGATCACAAATTTTTTGATTATACTGCTGTTAAGAATTGTCTGTTAGAATTTTCTAAGCTAACACCTGAAACTTACAGGAAAAAGTGTTGTGAGCATAGACGCAAGGCAGATAAGTGTGTGTGACTATATTGCTGAACTGAGCACTTATTTTCATAGGTGGGCGAGTGGATGTCAGGTCACCACTTTTGAAGGGCTGGCAGACATTTTGGTGAGGGGAACAAGCCCTTAGCACTTTGCCTGAGGACATGAGGATCTGGTTAGCTGATAGACAATGTGCTACTTCAGATAAGTTTGGGATGAAGGGAGACCTATACCTAGCAAACGGGGCATCACTGAACAGGAAAGGGACACCCAGTGCTGCTCATGGGTCTAAAGGAACCCATGGTGGGCAGCCCAGATTGCCCCAACAGAATCTGCCAGTAGCAGGGGAAGCCACTAGTCCAGGTACACGTTCAGGACCTAGGTTTAAATGTTTTCAATGCAACCAGTGGGGCCATGTGGCATACAGATGTCCACGGAGGCAAGGTGGGGGAACAGAAGGTGAGAGAGTCCGTAAATGGGAAAGACAAAATGCCAACAGTAGGTTGTCTCGAGACAACAAGGGTACCAAATTACCATCCTGCAGATGTCCTGATAGGGAAGGATTTGGATGAGGCAGTACCATGTGCTTACAGTCAGGCTAGGAAACAAGCATGTGGGTCTGGTAGCCTGGGGGAGACCCAGAAAGACCGCATACTTGCAGCCAGGACTGGTGAGGTGGTTACTTCAGGGAGGGAGCTACTCTGTAGCAGTAAAACTGGAGGTGAGCCACAGCTGTTTGGGGGTACTGATGTTCCCTTGGACAGAGTGACTGCAAAGATAGAGGTGAGTAGTAGTACCCGGTCTGACAGTGAGGCACCCCTGTCAAGAGGATGCCAGACTTTCTGTGGAAGGGGAGCTGGTAAGGGTTACAAAGAGAGAGTTGAGACAGGCTCAGCTCTCAGATCCTACATTGCAAGGCCTGAGGCAGGTAGCTAGTGAGGCACCCAATTCTCAAGAATGAATCTGTATACTGGGACAAAGGGTTACTGTATAGAGAGTGGACCCCTGAGGGAGGGCTAGAAGGTGAGAGGGTACAGCAGTTGGTAGTGCCTAGAGCCTGCTCTCTGGCACAGCCATAGCTCATGATATTCCCTTTGCAGGTCATATGGGCATAAAATGTACAAAGAGACGTATTATGCAGAACTTCTATTGATCTGGAATTTCCAGAGATGTAACAGGGTACTGCAGGACCTGTGAGCAGTGCCAAAAGGTAGGCAAGGCAGGAGACAAGCTGAGAGCTCCATTGCTGCCTTTGCCTGTGATTTGAGGAGCCATTTCAGAGGGTAGCTATGGATATTGTGGGGCCTCTGAGTATCCCAAAGTCCACAGGAAAAAAGTATATCCTAGTGGTAGTGGATTATGCTACAAGATACCCTGAGGCAGTGGATTTGTCCTCCATTGAAGCAGAAAATGTGGCAAATGCTTTGTAAGAGATTTTCAGCAGGGTAGGTTTCCCAAAAGAAATACTGACTGACAGAGGTGCCAATTTCATGTCAGACCTACTGGCTTGTCTATGGAAGTAACTGTGGGGTGAAGCACCTGAAGACCACCCCCTACCATCCCCAGACTAATGGTCTTGAGAGGTTAAACTCTACAATCAAGTCCATGCTACAGGCATTTGCAGACCAGTTTAAGAGGGAGTGGGACAAATATTTGCCCCAGTTTGCTTACAGAGAGGTTCCCCAGGAATCCACAGGTTTTTCACCCTTTGAATTGCTGTATGGGCATAGGGTGAGCGGACCTCTAGATTTAATTCATGATGAGTGGAAAGGTGAGTGTGAATCTCACAAGGAGTCTGTTGTGGCATATGTCCTAACCCTCAGGGCATGGCTCAGGGAACTCATGGGCTTGGCCCAGGAGAACCTGGCAGAAGCCCAACAAAAGAAAAAGGTATGGTATGACAGGAATGCTCGAGCTAGAGAGTATGCTGTAGCACAGCAGGTAATGGTTCTCATTCCTGTCAGACACAACAAGCTGTAAGCAGCTTGGGAAGGACCCTACAAGATGGTAAAAAAGGTAAGTGATGTTAATTGCGTGGTAGAACTGCTAGGCAGGAGGCAGGGGCACAAATTGTACCCTGGTAACATGATGAAACCTTACTATGATAGGGAGGCCTTTGTGCTGAGTATTTGCAGTGGATTGCTGGAGGAGTCTGAGGTAGATCTGGTGACTGATCTCCTCAGTGAGGCTCGGACTGATGCCTCAGAGGAAGGGGTAGCAATGTCCCAACAGCTATCTCCTACCCCAAGTTTGAGAAATCCGAGCAGTGTTACAGGAGTTTGGGGACATGTTCATTGGGAAACCAGGGTGCAACCACCTGGTGCAGCACCAGGTGGATACAGGATCCCAAAGGCCTATTAGGCAGGCCCCTTACAAGGGTGCCTAAGAGAGTCAAACAGACTCTGAGGGAGGAGATACAGGAGATCTTGGAACTAGGGGTAATTCAAGTGTCCAGCAGTCCCTGGGCCTCCCCAGTGGTGCTGGTGCCAAAGAATGATGGCAGCACCAGGTTCTGTGTGGACTACAGGAAATTAAATAATCACACAGTGCCAGATGCTTACTCCATGCCTAGGACAGATGAGACCCTAGAGCAGCTGGGTGGGGCTAAGTATCTTACCACCATTGATCTTACCAAGGGTTACTGGCAGGTGCCCTTGACTCCCAGTGCTAGAGGCCAGCCTGTGTGACTCCTTTTGGCTTGTATGAGTTCACAAAGATGCCCCTTGGGATGGAAAATGCCCCAGCGACTTTCCAGAAGCTGGTAGGTCACATCCTAGCAGGAGCACAAGGGTTTGCCCTTGCTTACCTAGATGATATTGTCATCTACAGCCATTCCTGGTAAGAGCACCTTCAACATGTCAGGGAGGTGCCTGACAGGCTACAGAGGGCAGGGTTGACCATTAAGCCCAGCAAATGTCAGGTGGGTATGGCAGAGGTCTCCTACCTGGGACATAAAGTGGGGAGTGGTAAGATCATGCCAGAACCTGCCAAAATGGAAGCCGTTCAGGCATGGCCTGCACCTGTTACCAAAAAGCAGGTGAGGGCATTCTTAGGGGAGAGCAGGGTACTGCAGAAAGTTCATCCCCAGTTATAGTACAATAGCTGCTTCCCTCACAGTCCTGACAGGGTTGAACAGGCTGGATAAGGTAGTGTCCACCACAGCATGTGAGCAGGCATTCCAGAAACTTAAAGAAGCTTTGGGAGGACCTCCTGTGTTAGCCAGTACAGATTACAGAAAAGAATTTGTTGTGCAGGTGGATGCTTTGAACCATGGGGTAGGGGCTGTTATTAGCCAGATTTCTTCAGAGGGAGAAGAGCACCCAGTGATTTATCTCAATCGTAGGCTTCATCCCAGGGAGGAATGCTATGCATCTGTAGAAAAGGAATCTCTAGCCATATTGTGGGCACTGCAGAAACATCAGCCTTATCTGTATGGAAGAAAATTCACTGTAGTTATGGACATTAATCCCCTAAAATGGTTACACCAAGCCAGCCAGCAAAATGCCAGGTTGCTAAGATGGAGCTGTAGCAGCTGTAGAAAAGGAATGTCTAGCCATATTGTGGGCAGTGCAGAAACGTCAGCCTTATCTGTATGGAAGAAAGTTCACTGTAGTTATGGATCATAATCCCCTAAAATGGTTACACCAAGCCAGCCAGCAAAATGCCAAGTTACTAAGATGGAGCCTAGGGTTGCAGGCATATGATATGTCAGTGCAGCACCTCAGTGGGGTTAGCAATGCCAACGCAGATGGGCTCTCAAGACAGGGAATGGGGTAAGGTATACTCAGACCTAACCCTCTCAAGTAACATTTCTCAAGGGTCACTTGAAAAACTAGCTTCAGTTCTCCTGGGGGCAGATATGCTTAGACTGTCCGCCTAGCTAGATAGAATTTTGTAGATAATTCTGTCATTTGTAAATATTAATACAAGCCACAGGCTTGTTCTCTTAAATGGAAGAAAATTGTGTTAAATGTTAAAAGTCAAAAATGTAACAACAGTATGCTGTGCTGGAAGAAAGCTGATAATTCCAGCCTTGTATGACAGTTCGATTTCAAACTCGGAGCCGTGATGTTTGGACCAGCAGATTCTTTCTATTGTTTTCAGACCAGAGTTAATAGCTAGATTTTACATATATAATATCGTTCATTCCTGTGGTTTCCTGAGCAGGTGCAAGATCAAAGCTATGCTAAACTCTGAGTTTCCGTTAGACTGGGAACCAGAGAAAAATGATGTAATCTAAAATGAGTCAGCAGTGATGTATTATCAATTTAAGACTGTCTCAGAGAGGGTGCATTTTAGATTTTGTCTAAAGCTGACACCAACTCACCAGTACTCTGCTTTTGCTCTCTTTGTAAGTTTATTTAGAACTGTGATTGCTTTTAGGAAAGATAGAAAAAGTAAGTTTAGTTAACCTGTTTTCTATAGTTATGTCAGAACTATTTTACAGTATTATTTTAAGCATTTTCCTGTGATGTCTGAACTCTTGACTAGCGCTGTGTAGTAAGAAGTTTTGTCTTGTGTCTTTATTGATTATTAAATATTTTTAAACCTTCCAACTGTGGCTGTTTTGTGTAGAGATGATTTAAGCTCTAGAGTACATTGCATGTATGTAGTGATACTGTACAAAGCCACTCCAATAGTGTTGCTGCTCAGTCACACTTACTATTTGGATAATAATATTGCACAGTAATAATTGGTCACCCTTTGGTAAGGGCCTGTTTAATAGCTGATACTAGTGATTGGTGGCAGCTGGTACTACCTTATAGACTGGCAAGAAGGGGCATAGCTGGAGAACCTGTGCCAGCCTTCTCCAGGAGTGTCTGTTTGTATATAACTCGTATCTTAAAGTGTGTGTGTCTGTCAGCTTCTTTGGCAGGGACACAAAGCACCAGTTGGACAGTCAAGGTGCTGGAGGTTTTAGCTTGACCACTAGGCTGAGATCTGTTCCCTATAGCTGTGCCAGTGGGAAGTCTTATTGGGGATCTGGAGAGAAAGGGAGAAACCAGCCCCACACTGACTGTGATCTCTGTGCGCTTTTAAGAGAAATTGTACTTGACTGTGTGTGTACTTGTTATTCTTCCCAATGTGGATGCCCCTCACTGGTGTTAGTGGTGAGGATTGAGGCTCCTTGATTACTGGGCCAGTGCATGGGCGTCACAGCTTGGATCAGCCTTCATTGTGTCCAGTCCTGTGAATGTCCCTTACAAATATGAAAGAACTAGGAGTCTTGTTCTACTTTCACCAGGTGAAGAAGAGCCAGCATTTAAATTTCAGCAACTCTCTCCACAATGAATTGTTTGTGGTCATGAGGATAAATACTCCGTTTTCAGGCGATTCACAAAGGATTTTAAAAAAATATATACGACTAGCATATCTCAAAAGTTCTCTTTCTAAAGAGGAGGCTATCACAAATGCTGAAAGTTCAAGTCCGTGGTGAGAGTTCCTGTTTGTTCAAGATTTTCCATGACTTACGGGCGAAAAAAAACTCTTGGCTTCCTGATTCTCAACCTCCAACTCACAGGTCACTAAACTTGGTGTTAAACTTTGACAACTAAACATCTTTTCTATGTTGTAATTTAAAAACAAATCTTAACAATTTTAGCTGTAATTTCTTAATCAGAAAAGCCTACAATGAGGTTGTTGAGCAGGTGCTGTAGTAGGGCATGTACTTCTAGTGGGTCTATATCACACTGTCGAACTTTTAAAAGTTCAAACGTCATATGGTCGACACCATATGATGGAACTTTTATAAGTTCGAATGTTTCAGTGGAGATCTCCATACAGTGCGGAATGGGAAGATTTCCCTTTTCTGCACTATAGTGCGATCTCGGAGTTGGTATATTTAAAGAGCGGGGAGTGTGGGGGGTGCAGGTTTAGGTTTTTTCTTTGGTTTATTTTTTTTTTATTACATTTTCAAACTTTTAAACATTCGATTATATGGTGTCGACCATATGACGTCCGAACTTTTAAAAGTTTGATTATGTAATATAGACGCCTTCTAGTACGTTTGTACTGAAAGCTGTTAATTACTTAACTTGTGGCATTTCAAAATATGTCTGAATGGATGTTGGAGTCTATGAATAAAGTAGAAGATTCAAAATTAAGAGCTGTATAATATTCAGATTCTTGGCATTGAGGAATGAAGCCCTGACTACAGCTGAGACAGTAGGTGTTAAGTTAGTGGGCCAAGCACTGATTGAGCTGGACAGGTGAGAGGAATGAAGGGATTGAGCCCTCTTATCCATGTTAAGGTCGTTCAGTGGAGCAAGTTTGTGAGGCACATGTGAAGGCATGATTTCTGTAGTGGAAACCAAAGAAACTGCCTGTGGTAATTCAGTGTAGGAGGGCAGAGCTTCCTGTTTACATCCCTTGCAAAAGTGAGGGGTGGTTCACTGCTGATGCACATTTTGCTTTCCTCCTATGTATTGCTGAGTGTGCTCAGGACAGGTAAAGGATATGAATCAGAAAA
>NC_056725.1:1485498415-1485503415 GCF_019279795.1 Protopterus annectens | reverse complement strand
GCAGTCATTGTCGGCGAAGGTTTCTCCCCAAGTGATCACTATGTCCTCCATCGCTAATTCCTCTATGAGGTTTATTTCCCATGCTGCAAAGTAACCTCTCAAGCAGCTGGTTCAGGCATAGCCCTCAAGAGACATGCCTGGAGGAGGCTGTGTGGGTTTGTGAACCCCTTTAAGACATCATTCATTAATGCCCCCTTTGTCAGGTCCTCCTTGTTTGGGCCATCAGTAAAAGAGACTCTTTACCACAGCGAGCAAGAAAAGAAGACACTATCTGCCATAGGGATCATGTTTTCTTCCCTCCAACAGACCGAGTGGGGAGAAGATGTGGTTCCATAAGTCTCGAGGGCCTTTTCCTGATTCACAAGATGAATCCTCTTCTAGAGAGAGAGGGAGATGACTTAATGGTCAGAGTCACCCCAGAGGAAGAGGGGGCCCATAAAATAAGGGCTTCAGAGAATCCTTCTCCAACAGGCCCTTTCAGCACTCCTGAGGTGCTGCCTGGCTGCCCTACTCTGGTGGGAGTCAGGGGCAGATTTTCATTATACCCAGAAGCCTGGACAAACATAACAAGCGACACCTGGGTGTTGAATATAATTTCCACAGGTTACTATATTCCTTTTTCACTTCCTCCTCCCAGTTCCAGGACATATCTCTCGATGCACCACCCAGTCAGAGGAATAGTGCTCTTCTAGAGGTTCAAAAACTTCTAGAAAGAATCATCCAGCAGGTCTCAACTGAACAACTAGGATGCAGAACTTACTCGTGCTTATTTTTGGTGCCAAAGAAAACAGGGGACCTTCTGTCGATCTTGGATTTGAGATGTTTGAATTTGCTAATAAAGAAGTCGAAGTTCCGCATGGTTACGGTACAGTCCATTCAGCTGCTTTTGTGCAAGGATAATTGTATGTGCTCTGTAGATCTTCAGGACGTGCACGATCATATCAAAATAGATGGGCGCTCCATGAGATATCTGCGTTTCAGGGTGGGGATCAGTCATTACCAGTTCAGAGCACTGCCCTTTGGTCTCACCGCTGCACCCCCCCCCTGGGTGTTCACCAAATGCATGGCAGTGGTTGCAGCTCACCTCCATCTGCAAGGATTCTATACCTGGACAATTGGCTCATAATGGCACCTATAAGACATCAACTACTTCAGGCTATGTTGCAACTGTTAAGTTGCCTGGGAATTACAGTGAACATGGCAAAATCCAAGATGACTCCTGTACAGGATATTGAATTCATAGGAATGCAGTTGAACACAACCAGACAGTTAGCAGCCCTACCTCCCCTGAGAATAAAGTCCTTGAAGACAGCAGGTTCAACTCTTAGTAGATATCCTGACACTGCCAGCTCTGCTGATCCTAATGGTTGTAGGGTCCATGTCAGCTGCCATTCTTCTGGTCCCTCTAGCCAGGTTCTTCATGCAAGTTCTCCAATGTACCCTAGCAGTCCAGTGGTCTATTTGTCTCCATCTGCTGTCAACTACAGTTAGGCTAACTCTGATTTGCAGGCGCCAAATGCAGTGGTGGATCCTTACAGACTACCTCCATCTTGGCAGACCATTCTTCCCCCACCTGTAGCCACAATGACCACAGGCACCTTCCTGTTGGGGTGGGGGTATTTCCATGGAAAGATGGTCCAAGGCATGTCGTCCACAGTAGAGAATAAATTGCACATAAATGTACTGGAGATGAGGGCGGTCCCCTCACGTTGCAAATCTTTCAGGACTGCGTTCCTTTGGGGACAATTGCAATTCTTACAATGTGTCAGTGGTTTGGTACATCAACAAGCAGGGTGGAACACGTTCATACCCACTGTGCAGGGAGGCCATGAGGATTGTGGAATGGGTGATTTCTTCAAACTGCTTTCTCATTGCAGCACACATCCCAGGGGAGTCCTGTGTTCTAAAGGACAGACTGAGCAGATTAATCTGAACTCCACACAAGTAGTCCCTGAACCAATCAGTAGCGAATCAAATATTCAGCCATTGGGGCCAGCCTTGTTGCGACCTTTTTGCCTTTCTCCTAAGTGCAGCAAGTATTTTGTTCTGATCCCCCCGTTGGGAGAGTCACCCAGGGATGCTCTAATCCACAGTTGGTCCCCAGGTCTCCTGTAGATTTATCCTCTGATTCCACTGATACCTAAAGTTCTACAGAAAGCCAACAGGTTGAAAACCAATATATCCTCATTGCCCCTTACTGGCCTCATCAGGCATGGTTCCCCTTCCTGTGGTCTCGCATCACATCAAATATCCTCTATGGATACTGGATCCCAGGCAGGATCTGATTTCCCATCCATTGGAATGCCAGATTCCCAGTCTTTGATCCCTCAAACTAACCACTTGGTTTCTCCACTTCCAGAAATTCTACAAAAATCCAGGCTACCTTCCCAGGTTCAGGAAATTATTCTTGCCTCTTAGAAGTCCTCTGCCAAGAAAGTATATCATAGTAAATGGAAGAGATTTTCCATTTTTGCTTCACAAAGGAATATTGACCACTTTTCTGCTTCAGTCCGGACATCCTTATGTTTTTCAGCTTGCTTTTCCAGCATGGAGTTAGTTTTTCCACTATAATGTTGCAACTTGCACCTATCATGAATTTCCATGTAGGGAAGGGTAGTAGTTTTCCTTCTCCTGTCTCCACTCCTAAACTATGTAGGGCTTTTATGAAGTTTTTTTTTTTCATCTCAGGCCTCCGATAATGGGTATTTCACTTTGGTACTTAAGGTACTCACTGAATCCATTTGAACCTGCTAGCTCATGTGATTTAAAATTTTTATTTTGGAAGACTGCCTTTCTAGTGACCTTTAGTTCAGCTAGAAGAGTGTTGGAATTGTAAGCTCTGTCTTCCCAACCACCATATATAATCTTTTTTTTAAAGATAGTCTCACACAGAACAAATCCCTCCTTCTTACCAAAGGTCGCCTCAGAGGCAAATATTAATCAGACCATTCACTTGCCTGTATTCTTCCCTATTTACTCAAGTATAGGTGAATACATGCTACATTCATTGGATGTACACGGGCAGTTGCATTTGTGTTTACATAGAAGTAAATCACACAGGAAATCTAAACAGTTGTCCATTGCCTTCTCATCAAATGGGTTAGGTCAGGCTGTGTCCAAGATCACTTTAGCCAAGTGGATTACAGATTGTAGTTCTACACTTCACTCCCAACAAGGCAGGCAACTTCCCTGTCCAGTTAGAGCTCACTCTGCCAGGTCTATGTCTGCTTCGTATGCCTTCTCCACAAGGACTCCTATTGATGAAATTTGTGCCACAGCTACTTGGTCCACATCTCATACCTTTTGTATTTCACTACAAGTTGGGCATTATTTCCAGAAATAGAGTATCCTTTGGCTCTGCGGTGCTCAGACATATATCCTTCCTTGAGGTCCTCCCAGGATTTGTGTATCTGGGGACCCATTCATGATGCAAATTGAAATGGACAACATCAGATTAGAAGTTATGCACTTACCATAACTTGCCATCTGTGCTGTCCAATTTCATTATGCATCACATCCCACCCTCCTTCCCCCATCCTTTTGCAGCTGAGAGCGATATAGAGGATAAGAGAACCAACGTGTTCCTAGTTTGGGCTCCAGTTGGTCACTTTCTTTGTCTGTCCAGTATAATAGATCTAACTTGTCTTAAGGGGCTGCAAACTTGATCTGAGGAGTTGAAGAGGAGTGATGCATTATGGGAGAGGGAGAAGTTTGAGGCTCTGATCATATGTCTGGAAGAAATGGCTGAGTCACAACTGAGTACTGATCTGAAGACCCATTTGTGATGCATAATGAAATTGTAAAACATAGATGCCAAGTTATGGTAAGTGCGTAACTTCTACTGTATGTTCTCAATCACAGCTGTAGCACACCACCTGCATTTACTTTTCCAAACAAAACTAACATAACACTCTGAATGTTTCTTTCTAGTTCTGGCAGTTTTACAATGCAGTCACACTCTTCCAAATGACCAGATATCCAGCATGCAAAGAATGGCAGGTAAGTAGAAAGCTGTATAGCAAAGTAGCCTTTTGTCTATTCCTTTAGTTTCAGATAATGCCATGTAAGGAACTGGGATTATAAACGGTTTATTATGTAGAAATTAATTTGGATTAAATGTGAAGTGCAAGAAGAATGTCCTTCCTTATCACTGTTGCAGTATTTTTACAGATGGGATATCCTGCTGAGCATAGCCAAACATCTGGCCAGTCAGTATACCAAAACCTTATCTCCTTCCAGATGCCTTACATCAGATGTATGCCCTACTTCCAAGGTGTAAGGTACAGAAGTGATATACGAGCGCCTAACCCGTAGAAATTGTTTGCAGTCAGTCCAAACTCTTTTTTTTTTATAAATTTGGTCTGTGGGCCATTTGCCAAGTTGTTTCAGCTGCAGAGCCTTGACAAGGTAAGTCCCTTGCCTGGGGTCTTTTCCTTCCTTTTTTATTTCCTTTCTTGGTTTTATCTTTTTACATGTCACCCAAAAAGGGAAATAGTGAATGTTGGGAGGCAGATTCCCCAAAAACATAAATATGACAAGTGCCTTTTTTGTTTGGATGCTTCTTATGATCATACCCAATGCAAGATGTGTCAGGTGTTTGTTCCAGTCTCTTTGCAGACATCTGCCATCCCTTTTGGTTTATTTGGAGAATTAGAATTTGAAACTTTTGGCCCCGGGTACTGTGGCTTCTGAGTCTGCCCACCCCAACATTCAGCTGTCTTTTCAAAAGAAGTCTATGGCGTGCATTGAGTCTGCTGCTGTACAGCCTGCTCCAGACCTCTGTCAGGTTGGATAAAGAACCCAAGGACTGTACAGTACTGGCATCAACTCAGTCTTCCACGACCCATTTAGAAGCTGACCTGGGGCTGCTTACTCGTTTGTCCGCTGAGGCTGTACGAACATCTTATGCAGTTGTGAAGCAGAAACCATGGTTGATTATATTGGAGGGGTCCAAAGAGATTCTAGTTAGGAACTCTCCCTGATACTCTTACTGAAAATTT